>NW_026961885.1:0-1000 GCF_036172605.1 Pelobates fuscus | reverse complement strand
CTGCCCCCCAGCAGCAAAGTGATATGCCAAGAAGGCAGTGTGAAGTGAAGGGAGAGGAAGCAGCGTCCCAGCGGCAGTGTGTACCCCAGGGAGCCGAAGGTGCAGTCCTTCCTCCCCAGCGGCAGTATATAGCCCAGGGAGCAGAATGTGCCGTCCTTCCTCCCCAGCGGCAGTGTGTACCCCAGGGAACTGATGGTGTCGTCCATCCTCCCCAGCGGCAGTGTGTCCTGCAGGGAGCAGAGACAGTCAGTCTCGCACCCCAGCAGCCGGACAAGAGAATGAAAGGGGAGACAGCCGGTCCCCCTTTCCACCAGCAGAGAGAGTGGCAGGGAGAGGAGCCTGCTAACCCCTCTCCCCAGCAGCAGTTTACCGTCCAGAGAGAGGAGCTTGTGACACCCTCTCTCCAGCGGCAGCCTAACCCACCAAGGGGAGATGTTAAGCCCCACATCTGTGCAGATGGGACCGTAGTCTCTGCACTTACAGCACAAGGGGTAGGGACGGTCGGTCTTGTCCCCCAACCACAGAGCGGTGTATCCAAAGGGGAGACAGTCAGTCTCCAGCAACCAGGCTCCAACCAGACTACTCCCGTGGTAGTGCTGGCACCGGGACAGAATACCGCTGGTCTCTGCCCACTCAGCAACCCACCAAGGCAGCCTACCAGTCCCCCACACAGCCGTGGTGAGGCACCTGAACCGGGACAAGATTCTCCCTCCTCCAGGTGTAGTAAATGTTTATTATGGGTGGGCTGCTCTGTTGTTTCTGTTTTGTGGGTGGGTTGCTGGACTAACCAGGGCACTGACCGGCAGGAGGTCAGGTACCCTGTTAGTCTAATTGGTAAAAGGGAGAATTGTGGCGAAACCAACTTCGCCACTGTGAACTGGAGAAGCCTGGTTGCTAGCCTCCTGCCCAGCAATTATGGCCCTGAGAGATTGGGCCCTTTAAGAACAGTGTTCGCCCATGTAATGACTATGGGAAAAGGATTGGCACTTACTAGAGGGCA
>NW_026961884.1:15000-46161 GCF_036172605.1 Pelobates fuscus | reverse complement strand
CACCGCTGCCACCAATGTAACGGAGCTCCGTGTACTCCGACCGAGTACCCTCCGTTGATGGATGCTCCTAGCGCTCTCAAAGGACTCCAAACACTGCAGACGACACCACAACCACCGCAGGCTCCACAACAGCCGTAGCTTAACTGGAGCCGCGCCGTCTTCCTTCCACCCTGGATCGGCTTCTGTCCTCCAGGACCGTGTGGGGAAGACCTCTCCTCCAGGAGAGCGTAACAGGAACAAGCTCTTAGAAGAGCTAAGTGATTAAGAGCTCAGGGGAATATGCAGAGCATAGCAATCCCCAGTGTGATATAGCAGTTCCCTCCAATAACGAGACAAGGCTACGTATTGAGGGTCAGAAGAGGTCTCAGGTGCTGGGGCACCCAGCCTGGTTTTTATTACATGAGTACACATACAGGCCACACCCAGGGGGAGGCATAAAATAACCAATAGTATCACGGGTGCAACCCACACATCCCCTCCCCTTAGTGTGACACATAATCCTATTATACATACAGTAAAAATACAGTTTCCACACATACTCTGTAACTTTAAAACCATACATCACATTCACATAAAAATGCATATCCTCAATCAATCCATTCAGGGGAACAACATATTAAAAAATGGCATGAATCAGACCAGGGGTTCAAAAGTTAGTAAAAGTATATTTTGTTCCCCCTGGCTGGCAGAAAAAACATCCCCACAATGCATCCTGGTTTCCTCCCTTCTGCCCTGGAGATAATTGGAGAAGTAATCCAATTATCCAGGACTAGAGGCAGACTCCATTAACCACATGGTTGCAAAACGACATAAAACACTTTAAAATACATAAAGTCACATTTTACACATAACACACAGACATTTCACATATCCCCAGATAGCTCAGGTCTGAGTGCACATTATTAGGTGAATGGCACTCAGACCAACCGAATACAGTTTAATCGCCATAGAGCCAAAGTCTTTAATCACACGAATAGGCTCCATGGCATTGCTATCTGGGTTACCACAGCTCACACAGGGCAAGTACCAAATGACCCCACTGTATTTAAAGGGCCAGGAGCAGTATACACAAATCCATTATGCCCAAATGTACGTTTTCCAGGGCAATACAGTCCAGGGCCATAGTCGCAGGGGAGGAGGCAGGCAAGCAGGCTTCTCCAGGACAAAGTGGCGAAGGGCACTTCGTCACAGTACGTAACCAGAAACACAAGATTCAGTAGCAATACTAGTAAGCAAAGAACACAACAGGGCAGGGAGGAACAGGAAAGGTAAGTATTTAAACCATCAGGTTAATTCTGATTGGATAATTTCCAATCAGAATTAACAATCACACGTGGGAGATATCTAAACCTCCCACTGTGATTGAGGCACTGTGCCTTTAATGCCGGGTCAGGTGACTGACCCCGGCGTGTCATATCTTGGACGGTCTCCCAGCGTGCAGCGTCATGCATGCTGCCGCTGGGGGGGCATGGAGGAAGACGCGGGCGGCATCCGAGGCTGGAGGGATGCCGCTCGCCGAGCCCACGTGGAGAAGGGGACCGCGGACGGCTGGAGGGTGAGTGCCGCGAGCGGACTGCAGCCTCCCCTCGCAGCCGCCCGCGGGATCCTGACATAAACAAAGCTAAAAATAAAATCTGGTACCAATTAGAACAAGATCTAACTCTTACTGAGGGTCCGCTTTTGGACTTGAGCTCACTTTTTTGGTCGATTAAGTTAAAGAACGATTATACACCCAAGGTTATATAACATAGCACTGTTCTGAATGGCATTTTAAAAGATTGGGAAAAAATTAGACATTCAATAGGTATACATAACAAGTTAATTCCCTTTCTACCACTAGTGAATTTATCATACTATATGTCTAATATTAAATTGCAAGGATGGATAGAAAAAGGGGTAATTAGAATTCAAGATTTACTAGATAAATATTCTTGGATGGATTTCCAAGCTTTAAAACAGAGATACAATATAGACAATAGGGAGGTTTTTAATTACCTAAGGCTAAAAGGTTTATGCCAACAGTATGTGGATATAGAAAGATCCAATCAAATAATCTGCTTAGAAAACATACTTAGGAAAGATTCACCAAATAAATTACAAGCTATGGCTATAAGACTCCTATCGAAAGACCCGGATAAACCTTTGGAAGCTATAATTAATTCATGGCAGAGGGATCTTGATATTCAAATTAGCTTTAAACAATGGAGAGATGCCTTAAACTTAGTTTAGAAATATATACATTGTCTGAACTTAGTAGAGTGTCAGTTTAAAATTGTAAATAGATGGTATATGGTGTCGGTTTCGGTGATACTTCAATTTTGATAGTTATGGCTCGCTTCAGGTATGATGTGGACCTTTTCCGACAAAAGGTCACTCCGGGTCATTCTAAGCTTAGTGTGTCTTTATGCAATCTATAGCTGTATACGGAGTAGACCCTTCCGTTCCCAAATTACTTATAAATACTGTTTTCCTTAACCATTCTAGATGATAACTTGATTTATCACTAAAATAATTCAGTGTCTGAAGACCCAAAAGGCACTGTAAAAATATTGTAATAAATGAAACAATGACTCAAATAAATATCAGATAAAAGTGTATTGGATGAATGTAACAGAATGCAAAAATAGTCAGTAAATAATCAATCTTACCAAAGTAATAGTGATCACAGCATATGTCCTTGTGTATGATGCTCTGCGTGCAAGTGAGAATGGAATAATGGTTGAATGACTGAATGTATGCCTGAGTGAATGAATGTTAAAGAATGACAACGTCCCACTCTTTCTCCTTCAGTTAAATAGCCATTTTGTCCTCCATAAAGCAGCCCCCACCTGTGTGATTTTCCCAAAAAGGTTTTCTAACTTGTTGCATGATGCAATGTATTGCATATCTAAGTTTGGGATATTCCCTAAATGGCTCGAGCTTGTAATTAGCTTACAACGAGTTTTGTATACATTTGACTGACAGCACATGTGTTTGTTCTAATTTAATTTTAACCTTTTAGCTGTTAACCTTGTGGGATGTCATTGAAAATTTAACTTTTTCAAATCTAAGCAAAAAGGCCTGCAATATTTCATACACCTATTTTATACAGCTAAATGTACATTCATATTAGATATATATATATATATATATATATATATATATATATATATATGCACCATACCATATAATACACATATATATTGCAAACTACACATTAAATAATGATCAATACTCCACACTCCCCCACTTGTTTTTCTTCTATGACAAAACCAAAAAGAAAAAACAAGAGAAAAACTGTGAAAAAGGAAAACAAAACAACACTTGTGCCAAAGAGAAGAGAAAGAGAGAAAGAGAGAAAAATAAATTGCATACAAGTGGTACCAGCAGAAACACAGGAATAAGAAATATAACACAGAGTGACGTAGTAAACTGTGTTAAAGCTACATTAAAGTTCTTTAGAGATTTGATTGAAGAAGTCAAATACCAGTATCAAATCTGGAAGTCCAATAGAAGGAATATCAGCGACATAGCAAGAAATATAGTTCATGGAGAGTTCAGAATTAGAGTCCAGGCCGCAGAATGAAATAGCAATTTGCAGCATGAGATTCACCCATAAAATAGCAACAATAGACATTCACAGCAACCAAACAGGAAGTTTGAGAAGTAGGATAACCATGATAGCTCCTCAACTCCTTAGGTGTATGCAAAGTTTAGGAAATCTTCGTCCAAGGTAGTATGCAAAGTCTTTATCCTAGTACCGATCGTACCCATAGACAGTATAGCAGTCAGTAGGAACTCTTCTTAGAAATAGAAATTCTTCACAGATAAGTGTAATAAAAGCAGCTGGTTGTACGTTGACAGAGAAAGTTACTGATAATAGAGTGTAGCTGGTAAACCTGTCCTCAGAATGTACCACTTAGTATTTAACTTAAAGATACAGAAACGCCCAAGTGCTGTTTAAAAATAAAAGTAAGGAACCAGTCATGACATAGAAGAAAAGCAAAATGGAGATCTAAAAGAAAACAAAAATAATGTAAGAACAAGGACACAGAATACAATCCAAAATTAATGAGGAGTGGGAAGCTGAGAGGGATCTAAAGATACAGAATAACCATTTAGTGTATATAATGGGAGAAGACGTTTATGCTTAGACTCTAAGTCCTCCAACACAGCCACCTTTTCACACAGATTACGATGTAAACGTTTGAAATAGCAACCACTAACACAGATGAATAAAAATAAAATCAGTTGTAAGAGAGAAATAACTACAACTGGATGCAACATTATATTAAAAAAATGTGTAGCAGTATTACTGTATCCCAAAACAGATTCCCACCATGAGGTCTGACCATCTTGTTTAACAGCAGCAGAGACCTGTTTAAGAATTCCTTGTTTATGTGTGACAGTAATTTGAGCTTGGTGCGAAACACTCTTTAATGAATTAAGCA
Source organism: Pelobates fuscus (assembly GCF_036172605.1). NCBI lineage: Eukaryota > Metazoa > Chordata > Amphibia > Anura > Pelobatidae > Pelobates > Pelobates fuscus. The sequence goes on along the minus strand of NW_026961884.1, from coordinate 41,731 downwards.
ATGTCGTAATTGATGTTGAGTCAGTTAACCATTTTTTAATCTCAGAACCCATACCTAAGGGCAAATCTGACATGGAAAAATCAACAATACGTTCCCATGATAAATCCAAACTTATGTTAGTAAGTTGAGGCATAGTGAAGTTCCATACTGAAGAAGCAATGTAAGACACAGGAATGGAATTACACCACGTGCCAGGCAATAAGTGAGTGCTGAGAAGGGATTCGTCCATTGTTTTAAAAATAATTTGATCAGGCTGAAATAAGTGAAAACAAACACGATCTAACCCCAAGTAGTAGACAGGATTTGTAACATTAAATTGACCATGAAAACTACATTCATCCTGATTAACCCAACATGTTTCAGTAGTAGTTTTATATTGGGATGGAGAACATATATAAGAATTAGCATTAGAGTGACACAAAGAAATGTCTACAAGGGTCCAGTTAGAACTATCCGTACCCTGGGCTACCCATTGATGTGAAAGTTCAGGCAACAATAATGAACCATTAGATGGTAGGCCAATTGTAGCTAAACGATAAATAATAGCATCTTTGCCTGCCCATGGTATTAATGTTTGAATGGCACATCTTTCAAGTGAGCAGTCAGATAGAAGAACTTCCCACCACAAAAGATGAGTCATCGCAAAGTCAGTCACAGAATTTGAAGCAGCAAGACTCAACGAAGCAGGCCATCTACCAGACCATAAACTTTGCAACTGAAGTTTAAGATCGGCAGACAGATCAGCCTGAACCTGTGAACATAGCATTGCCCATGCAGTATCATGAGTAACATTGTAAACTGAGTCGACCAGAGTGTGAAACTTATCAGAAATAATCTCAGTTGTATCTACCATAACATGAGTTTGGTGCTGTTGAAGCTTAACAATATTAGTATTAATACCATATTGGGTATCCAGACCTGTAGAAGTATGAGAGGCTAAAGAAGCAAGTTTATATCTTAGAATTTCTGAATTAATTTGTGCAGCTGATCCCACGACACTACCATATGTACCTAACCCAGTAGCTAAAATATCACGTCTAGGGCGATGGTGTGATCGAAGTGATACATTATATAACATGCTTTCATGAAACCACCACTGAAAAGCTCTTTCCTGTACTGATACAAATGGCGTACAATTGGAATATTGTGTGGAAACCAACCATTTTTTTAATTGTAAGTGCCAGGTAACCAAACGATATGAAACATCATATGCTACTTGTGTAGCAGAGTCTAAACGAACTTGAATAGGGTCACCTTCCTTAAATGGAGGTGTGGTAGATTCTGGTATAGGAGTAGAGGGAGATACAGAAGCTATAGGAGTAGAAGGGTGAGCTATTTCATCAATTCTAACTATAAACTGTGGAATACCATTGTCTGTACATTGCCATTCACCTACAGAATCAGAGGGGTTGGAAGTATCAACCAAAATAGTCGCAGGCATTGCAACCGAAGTAGAATCCTGGACTTCTGGACTTCCACAGGTATTAAGATTATCCATGTTAGCCATAGAGTGGCGGTAAGAATTATGAAAAATGCCAGAAGTAGTAGATTGCAAATCAATACTGCATATCAAACAAATATTTTTATCAAGATGCGGAAGTGCACCATATTCTGGAATCAGAAGATGGGTTTTATTAATAAACCATAGCTGAGCATAGTCAAATTTTGGAACACTTGCAATAAAAAGTGCAACAAATTGTGGGGATGCAGAACTATGAGAAATATGATATATGGGACGGTTAGATTTAACACTATTACGCTGAAAGTTAGACAATAAGGAAAAGATAAGGTCAATGCTGGTAGTAGGGTGTGAGACTAAATATATAGGTTTAAAAGGAGCAAGTACTTCAGAAGAATTGACAAGACGCCTCTGCAGATTATGATTATCTGGATGCCAAATGTTAGTAAAGGTATAGAGCAAACACATCACTGTAACGCATCCCATCAAGCAACATGTCCAAGATGCCATAGTCTAAATTGTAGGTTATGAAAACCAATAAAATAATTAGTTATGATCAAACTGTAAGTTACGGACACCAAACTTCAAATGTAACATGAAAAATGTGGATGAGGAGATTATTACACAACGTTACTATTTATTATTAGTAAATACATAAAAAGTGTCACACTAGGCTAGGAAAACATGCAACACGTGCAGAAAGTAGTCTAGCCAAAGCTAGTTTTGTACATCCGGTAGGACTGTTTTTATTTTTCTTTGTCCATATGAAGATTAGATGTAAAGGCGCCGATCATTCATAATGAGCAGTAGAGTCTGGAACAGCCGTTCTAGAGTCTCAGTCCCTTTGTATACTTTCTGAAAAACAAAGTAAATATAGAATAACAAACACAGGGCTTTAAGAGCCCTTAAACAATTTAAGCTGCATTGCTTGCTTGTAGACATTTAAACCATCTGATTTTTGAATAAGATAAACTGAGGGTCCCACTTTGTCCACAATAAGATATGGACCTTCCCAGCAATCTTTAGGAAATTTCCTAGGGTTTTTCTGTCCTTGTTTAAGCATGCACACAGAATCTCCCACTTGGTATTCAGTGAGGTCAGATTTTTTATCAAAATCACTTTTACTTTTTAAGGCGGACACTGCATCTGTGTGCAGAGCCTGTCCTTGTACAGTGGTGAGCCATAGAGAATGTTCTTTGGCCCATTCTTCATTGCATAATGCTACCGAGGTAGATAAATCCATAGGAAGCAAAAGGCGTTCCCAGGAAGGCATACTGCGTCCAAAGAGAACTTCATAAGGAGACATCTGGATATGCATGTTAACTCTAGATCTCATCCGAGCAAGGACAAAAGGCAGTAAAATATCCCAATTTTTACCATTGGCATTACAGATTTTGCTAAGTTCCTTTTTTATCTGGCCATTCATCCTTTCAACCATGCCTCCGCTTTGAGGGTGATAAGCAATATGGAAATCCCAAGGGAGATCTAACCAACTTGTGATCTCTTTCAGGATGGTATTGACAAATTCACCGCCATTATCTGAATCCATTTGTTTTGGAATCCCAAAGTGACAGAAAACATTTTGCACTAGGATTTTGGCAGTTGTGCCAGCTGTTTTGTTAGGGGTAGCAAAAGCTTCAATCCATCGACTAAACGAGTCAATGACAACCAATATGTAGCGATTTTTACGGGCTGTCAATGGCAGTGTACCTACATAGTCAACCTGCAGTCTGTCCCAAGGTCCAGTAGGAGCATGTTGCATTAGTGCTCCACGTGTTAGTTGTCTTGCTGGGTCTTGGTGTACACAAACAATACATCTGTCAATGTGATCTTGAATATCTCTTCTCATAGTAGGCCACCATCCCAGTTTAGACATCCTATCCATACATTCTTGTAATTCGGGATGTCCCCCTGCAATGGAACCATGCACCCATGCTAGCAAACATTTTACCAAATGAGAGGGAATAACCCAGACAGGACCATGTTCAGTGTTTTTGACTAAAATGTCATGCAGAATGTACAATTTTTCTTTACCTAACTTAGGTGCAGGGTCATCAAAAAGAGGAGCGAGTACCAAATCGTACTCTTGATGTTCTCGAAGTACAGACCATTGTGTGCTATCATCGTCAGGGGCATACAACTGTACTGGTGCAAGTGGTGTATGATACAATGCATCTTCCTCTTCCCATAGTGGAATATCAGAAAGACATGCAGCCTCTTTTGCAAATTTATCAGCAAGACTATTCCCGTATGCCAATGGGCCCTTAGATCTATGTGCCTTTACCTTGATGAGTTTGATAAAGCCTATATGATCTTTAGACAAATCCTGTATGCATTCCCATAAGCCTTTGTGCTGTACTATACTGCCATCAGTGGACTGCCATTTATTGTTGACCCAAAATGTAAGAAGAATCAAAGCTCCTCTGAAAACATACATAGAGTCAGTGACTACAAAGTGTGTACCACCTTTCCCAATTTTGTCTCGGATCAAAGTCAGTAGTGCAGCTAATTCAGCAAACTGTGCTCCTGACCTTTTACAAGCATACTGAAACATATCAAGAACTATTCTACCTTCAAGAAGTACACCTGCAAAACCTGTCATGCGCTTACCATCGATGACTGATGAACTAGCATCAATGTACCAAACAGGGCTATTTCCCACATCAGCAGGGCTGCCTTCTTTAAAAACAGAATGTGCTTTAGGAGCAATCATAGGATGACATACATGATCCTGACCTTGAATAAGAACACCCAACACATGTACAGAAGGTTCCTTTAACGGTTCCACTGTAATGTGTTCAGTGAGCAGCGTAGTCATCCATCTCACCACACGTTCATTCCGAATATCACTTAAAGCCAAATTATGTTTTTTCAGCAAAAGCAGGGGATTATGATGTGAACGAATCACAATGTGCTGACCGCTGAGAAGATGTAGCTAGGGCAATTTTTTCACAAGGACCAAATTTCAATTCAGGTGGTGTCATTTTGCGACTCAAGTATGCAATAGGGGCCAGTGTATCACCATGGTATTGGGCCACTACTGCACCAAGTGTTGTATCAGACACACTAGAGTATAAATAAAATGGTTTGTCTGATGCTGGAGTGCCCAAAACGGGTGCACTAGCTAATGCAGATTTGAGAGACGAAAATGTCTGTGTGTGAGAATCATTCCATTCAAATTTGTTTTGTTTCAGTAGGTCATATAATGGTTCAGCAAGCAAAGCATAATTAGCAACAAATTCTCTGCAGAATCCGGTAAGCCCAAGAAACTGCTGTAAAGATTTCACATCTACTGGTCTTGGTAGGGAGAGAATATGTTTAACCCTATCCTCAAGAATACTTCTGCCTGTTGGACTAAGTTCCAATCCGAGGTAATTAACCTTCTGTTGGACCAGCTGACACTTGTCAGGGTTAAGTTTCAATCCATGCTTTTTAAGGCATTCCAAAACCTTTTTTAAGGGGGCGTGGTTACGGCTCTGACCAAGATGGCCGCATAGAGAGACAGCTCCGCTCCACCGGACCCTGACAAGCCGCCTTCTAAGCGTTTAACTCAGCCAAATGGGTCGCACTAAGCGCCCGGAGCAACCCCAGACCCCCAGGAACCTCCAACAGGGCCCCCTGGACGGCTACCTGCTCCCGCAGCCGGGGGCCAGCGGAGAGATGGGAAGCCCCAAAATGGCGCCGACCACCCCGCCGGGGTCAGGCGAAACCGCCCTAGAGAGGATTGAGGATAGGCTGGAGAGCCTGACCGCATCTATGGCCACAAAAGACGACCTAAAGTCACTTACCTCCGCCATCCAAGACACCCTCAGGGCTGAAATAGCGGGGATCCGCTCCGAGGTCACATCCCATGCAGGCCGTATCGCACGGACGGAGGAGGCAATTGAGGCCCTCACAGCACGCCAGACGTCTGCCGACACGGCAATTGCCCGCCAAGGCTCTATGCTCCTATCAGCGAGGAGACACCTCGAGGACCTGGACAACAGAGGTCGGAGGTGTAATATTCGCATCCGGGGGGTGCCTGAGGCTGAGGGTACGGATGAGAATGTGGTGGACATACTCACTGAGCTCTTCCAGACTATCCTGCAACCAACATCGCCGGAGCATATTGAGTTCGAAAGGGCACATAGAATTGCGAGACCCAGATCCCTGGAAGACGGTCCGAGGGATCTCATATGCTGCCTACATTCCTTCCCCATTAAAGACAACATTATGAAGAAGGCCAGGGATAGACCGACGTGGCCCTATAGAGGGGCACAGGTTGCCCTATACAACGACTTGTCCCCACTCACGCTAGAGGCCCGGCGGGCCCTCCACCGTGTGACAGCAGCGCTAAGAGACAACAACATATCCTACAAGTGGGGGTTCCCCTTCGCTTTGCTGACCAGGCACCGCAACAACTGGATATCTATCCGCTGGCCTGAAGATGTCCCGAGGTTCATGGATGACCTGGGCCTTCCAACTCCCACCGTGTCGAGACCGCAAAGAGCATCCCGGCGGAGAGACGCCCGCTCCCCTTCTGCTCGGCCTGCAATACGACGTAGGAACCCGGCATCCCCTGAAGAATGAACACCGACCTGCCGGGATGGGGGCCGGCGCCCCGGGGCCCTAACCCGGGTGTCCCACCGACCTGTCCCCCGGACTTCACCTGTAGCTGCTGCCACCTACCCCCACAGTTCGTTTGGGCCTTGACGGGACGGAGCACGCCTACAGGTATGGTGAGCCGCATTTGGGCGGGGAATGGGGGGGTCTGTGGACTCGGGGCATGGCCCTGCGGGCCTCTTCGGGTGACTCTCTCTGCGGCTGCCCTACCACCTTTCTCACCTTGGGGGAGGCTTCTCTTCAGGGACCTGGGCACGCATGTTTTTTTTTGGGGGGGGGGGGACCCTTTGGGCGAGGGAGCAGACATCCACCGCATTGACTCGTGCCCTGAACTGCACACCGAAATTCCTGGCTTCCGCTCAGTCAAGCCGATGTGTCCTTGTATGTATACAATATAAGGAGGGAGAAGTGAAAGGGCAAAGGGAAGGAAAGGGGAGAATATCTATTTCAGTCTACTTTAATTTATTCTATTTATTATTATTATTTTATTGTTATTATATTTTACTTCATATCATCTAATTACGCATGTATCAGCATGTACCTATATGTAGGGGGTGTGGGGTGGGGGACACATATGTGGGTTAAATATGCAATTGATGTCATGCCTCTACTTCCTGATTGGTGTATTACTGGGATGTGCTGGGTGTGACACTGACTGGAGACGTAGTTTTACGGTATCCCGCTACCACCCACCGCCCCCCCCCCCCCACCTTGCCTACGCCCCCTATCGCTGACCGGGAGGGAACTCAAAGACACGCCTATAGGGAAAGGTGGTAACGATGTCTAGACCGGGGGAGCCCTCCACCCCCCCCTTTTCTTTTCCTTCCCCCCCCCCCCTTTTTTTATTTATTTATTTATTTATTTAATTTATTTATTTATTTATTTTTTATTTATTTATTTATTTATTTTTTTATTTTTTATTTTTTCTCTCTCTCCTTCCCCTACCGACCACATACGACTTGGACGACAACGGGGTTGTGCCGGAAACCGGCTGGCTGAGGGGCGGGTTTGGAGACACCGGGGGTCAATGTTGATACACTGTTATATTCTGTCTCGTTATGATTGCCTGATTTACCCCCCCCCCCTTTTTTTTCTTTTTTTTTTTAAGCTGTTGCACTCCTCTTGTTAATGTATATTTCATGGCCCAAACACCGAATCTGTGACACTGACTAGCACTCCCATGAGACAGAGCAGACTTTTCCCTCCGGGTGGATAGACTGGTGGAGCCCCCCCACTAGTACGAAGTCACATGACTAAATACAGAGACAGGGAAGACGTTCAGACGACGAATGGGAAGGTACCCCCCCGTCCGGGGGATTCGAGGGGGACACTGGGGGTCTGAGACGTAGACAATAGCCAATATACAATCCATTTATACCACCCCCGACGCTCCTGAGACACTATGACCGCCCTCCACACACAGACCGATCTGTCTGGCTTGACAATAGCTCTAGGGGGTCCGGTGGGGTGGACGAACCCACTGTTAGGTAAATCAATTCTCTTGGGCAGAGCCTGACGCGCATTCCCCACACCACACACTCGTGCTACGAGTTGGGCAACTGGGCTGTGGTTGCTCTCGCCTTCTGGGCTGGAACCAAGGCGAGGTACCACTAGCACTGGTTGCAGCACGAGACCTACCATTAATATCACTCTACACGGGGTTACACACGAGATACCTACAATCCCGGAGTGACCACCAGGGACACAAGTTTCCATTTTTTGTCACACTAGAGGGACGCTGACAGGCTACGTTTCCCGGGCACCTGGACCCTGATCTCGAACCCTAGAGCCTTTGCTACCTGCCTCTCATCCCTTTTACTTATCTCTTCCCCTCTCTACCTCCTCTTCCCTTCCTACGGTGATCTGTGTCGAGCTTGGCTACTCTACCGGTTGCCCCCTGGGATCGCGGGCTCTCTGGGACATCAGTGAACTAGGGTAGCACCGATACCACGCTACGGGTATGGCTTACCAAAATACACCCCTGAGGGTACTCACGCAGAATTGTAGGGGCCTCAACATACCTGAACGCAGGACTCACCTCCTGAGGGAACTGAAGAAAAAACACGTAACAGTGGCCATGATTCAGGAAACCCACTTTAAAGAGGGCGCAGTGCCCCAGCTAAAAAATAGACACTATCCGAACAATTTTTTCTCTAAGCATTCGACGGCCCACAAAGCTGGCACGGCCATAATACTAGCCGCTGAGCTCGAATTTAAGGAACTCGAACGTACTCAAGACTCCCAAGGTCGATACCTCTTTTTAAAAGGGGTCATAGCAGATAAGATATACACACTGGCCAACATCTACGCTCCCAACCGACGCCAAGCCCCTTTTCTCCGGAATGCCTTACACATTCTGGAGGACTTTACAGACGGCATCCTAATTGTGGGGGGAGACTTCAATGTCCCCCTAGACCCAATGCTGGATTCCTCTTCGGGACACAGTTGCATCCCACAGAGCAGTATCCGGTCTATACGCAGATCACTGGAGGACCTGAGATTGGTTGACTGCTGGAGGACGCTTAACCCTTCGGTGAAGGATTATACCTACTATTCCGCCCTTCACAATCGCTACTCGCGCATTGACTATCTCTTTATAACACAAGAAGGTCTCTCCCGTCTACTTAGGTCAGACATAGACCCTGCCACATGGTCGGATCACAGCTCGGTCTGGATGGAATTGGAGTCTCCCCTGTTCCGCCCATCGTCCTGGACCTGGAGACTCAATGAGGCTCTACTACTGGATCCCGCCACTACAGATCAAATAAACCAGGAGTTGGAACTTTACTTTCGCGAAAACGATGTACCTGAAACGTCACCAATATCTGTGTGGGAAGCCCACAAAAGTGTCATCCGCGGCTCTTTCATCCGCATCGCGTCACAAAAGCGAAAACCAACCATGGCCGAGATGACCGACTTATACCGGAAGATAACTTCACTGGAAAGCCGACACAAACGGTCACAGCTGAACGAAGTCTATGGGGAACTGATGGAACACAGGAGAAAACTTAGGGACCTCATCACACGAAAACATCTTCGCACCTTACAGCGCACAAAAGGGTTTTACTACGCCCACGCTAATAAGGGGGGGAAATACCTGGCTAGGCTGCTAAAGGGCCCCATGCCCCGCAGGCAAATACGGAAACTCAGACTAGCCTCAGGCGAGGTGACCCCCTTTCCGCAGAAGATAGCTGATGAGTTCCGGATTTTCTACCAAAATCTTTACAACCTGCGTCCTCCCCTTCGGACGACACGAGACGAAAGCCGACGCACGCAAATATCGGACTATTTAATCAACACAGTCACCAACAAGATTGACCAGGATTCAGCCTCCGTGCTTGATGCACCAATTAGCTTGGAAGAGCTGACGGCGGCCCTCAAAATATCCAAATCAGGCAAAGCCCCGGGCACGGATGGCTTCTCGACTGGCTATTATAAGACCTACTCCAACCTCCTGCTGCCATGGCTGACTAAAGCGATTAATGCGGTGGGTGAAGGAGGGAGCTTGGGCGCGGAATCCTTAGCGGCGACCATTACAGTTTTGCTCAAGCCAGGAAAGGACCCTCTGCTCTGCGGAAGATATCGTCCCATCTCCTTGTTAAACACAGATGCCAAATTGTTTACGAAGGTCATAGCAAGCAGACTCAACCACCTCCTACCGGACCTGATCCACGTAGACCAGACAGGCTTCATCCCGGGACGAGAGGCTAGGGATAGCACACTGAGGCTATTCTCCATCCAACAACACGCCAGGATGACGAAGGCCCAACTACTCCTGTTATCGACTGATGCCGAAAAGGCATTTGATAGGGTCGACTGGACGTACATGATGGCCACTTTACAACAGATGGGATGTGGGCAGAGGTTCCTCACGTGGATATCAGCCCTCTATAGTAAACCGCATGCAACTGTAAGAGTCAACGGGTCTACGACTGCTGCCTTTGGGATTGGCAATGGCACCCGGCAGGGCTGCCCTCTCTCGCCACTTCTGTTCGCAATGACATTGGAACCGCTACTCCAGGCGATTCGCTTAAACCCGAACATACAAGGATATGAGTGGCAAGACACACACCATAAGGTAGCCGCTTACGCGGATGACCTCATGTTCTTCGTTAGGAACCCGAGGACAACGCTACCTTGCCTACTCGCGGAATTCGACACATTTGGTAAGATCTCGGGCTTCAGACTTAATCTCTCCAAATGTGAGGTCCTGAATATCACGATCCCTACGGAGGACTACAAGTCACTTGACTCGCAGTTCCCATTCCGGTGGTGCTATGGCAAAATGAAGTACCTGGGGGTCTGGGTGGCCACAGCACCGGACGACACTTATCAAATCAACTTTGTTCCCCTCTTGAAGTCAATAGCGGCCGATCTGAATAGATGGTCACACCCGCACATAACATGGCACGGCAGAGTAGCTGTACTAAAAATGAATATCTTACCGAGAGTTCTCTACCTCATGCAAACAATTCCTCTGGCCATACCGAGCACCTTCTTCTCCTCACTGAAAACGGCGATAATTAAATTTGTGTGGCGCGGAGGCCGTTCCAGAATCCGTCACGACATACTTTGCCGGCCGCGGAACCACGGGGGACTGGCACTCCCGGACATCAAGAAGTATCACCAAGCCACGATATTACAGCGGATACTGGACTGGCACCTAGACCCTTCGTCGAAACAATGGGTAGCGCTGGATAAAGGCCTACTCGGACCATCGCTCGAAATGTAGATATGGGGGACAGCACGGGGACGGATGTCCAACGAAGACAACGGAGGTCCGATACAACAAACGCTGCTCGGATGGCGGTCGCTGAGGAACATGGGCCATATCTCGCCTACCCCCAGCCCCATGATACCGCTGACGCATAACGCGTCTCTTGGGGGGCGGACTACCATCGGGCGCATGGCCCATCGCGAGCGCTGGGAAATACATTCCCATCTACCAAATTCTCGAAGGGGGCGGAATGCGGGACCTGACCACGCTATTGGGAACAAATCCCAGGACTCCCCTCACGGTCCTCAGATATCTACAAATGCAACATTATTACAACTCGATACCACATAAAGATCGCTTACATCGGGACCTCACCTGGTTTGAAGACCTCTGCAACCAGGGCGCCCCACTTAGCCACACAATCTCGGCTTTATATCAACACTTACTTATCGGGGACAAACCTCAGGCATCCACCTTTCGCCGTCAATGGGAAGAACAACTTGGAAAGGTACTTACACCCGCACAATGGGAAACGGCATTGCTATGGCAACAGAAAAGCTCTATGAGTTCATACTACCAGGAGGTCAACTACAAATTGCTCTCATTGTGGTATAGGACCCCAACCTTGCTGCACCGGATCTTTCCATCGATCACCCCATTGTGCTGGAGATGCCAAGCAGCACGCGGCACGCTGATACACATTTGGTGGGACTGTAGGGATATCGTCCCATACTGGGCGATGATTAAAGGAGCCATAACCGACATTTTAGGAGATATCCCAGAATGGAACGCAGAACTGGCCCTACTACACATCTCAACGCAATCCATTCGGACCTATCAAAGATCTATACTACGCCACTAGCTTAACGCAGCCAAAGCCAATATACCAGCACACTGGAAAACGAGCGACACGCCGACAAAGAAAGAATGGATCCGCAGGGTGGAGGACATACATGGAGCGGAAGGCATTCACGCCTCCCTGACTGGCCGTGAAACGAAACATATGGAATTGTGGCTTCCGTGGTTCACATACATTACCCAGTATAGACAGACAACTGATTCCCTTGGGCCCGCTAACCGGGGGGCGGCTGGCGTGGGCTCTGCTTGACGCAGAGCACCTCACCCTATATCCCTTCCTACTACACCCACATCCTCCTGTCCCCTTTCCCACCTCTATGATTGCTGAGTTCAAGGGTCCCGGGGCCTGTGGGAGGGGGGCCGAGATCATTATGAAGTGTTATTGACGCACGCAAATCCACCTCACCTTAACACGATATGGGCTCCTGACCCACACGGGACCCGCTCACCTGCTTAGGCTTCTGGGGCGCGAGAGACGCGCCCAGACGCACACACTGTTACCACACGAATAAATATCTGGGACCTCACACGTCCGCAGCTGACAGTCCTGTATCACGTAGACCCACTTCAAACTAACTTCACGCTAACGCTGAAACACACTGTAATGACATGGTTCCACAGCTCATGCCTGACAATTGCGTTGTACTCAACAAACTTATGTAATTTACATCCTGGGATATCCGCGCACTGCGGGCTCTGCCAAGAGGAGCAACAACCATAGATTAGCACACTATTGACAAGGACTGTAGGACACCCTCCCGCGGCAATACGCAGCCAAACCATGGGAACCAATCCGCGTCGACCTTATATGAGGGCTACTCATACCTCAATAATGTATCCCTATACGACCGGATTCTTACCTTACAGTGACGCTAACCACGATACGTGACTACACCCGCCAACGTGACGTGTTAGGTTTACTTTGTGAGAACTTAACTGACCCACAAATCAGAACCCACCGGGAGTCTGAACCCACCTTTCCTATACCTCCCTTGACACCGTACCCTACTGTTCGTGTAATACAGTGCTAGGTGACTCTCATGTTTCTGTGTTGGGAGCGGTTTACCCCGTATGCAACCAATGTTTGTCTACTGCATATAATCCTGTTGATCGAAACTTTTAATATGATACATACATGTTATTCCGTATAAAGCTACCGTCTCGCAATATATAATACCCACGCTGTAAACGTTATGCTGGATAGCTATTCTTATCATACCCGGAGACCCGCGGGTCTCTCTATTGAAATGTATGTTGAATTCTACTTGCTTCACTGTCTTAACATTGCCTACAGAGAACAGAAACCTGCGAGTTTCTTACTGTTTACCAATTGAGTGCCTTTCTCAACATGAAAATATCATAATAAAAAGATTTCCAAAACCTTTTTTAACAGATTAATGTTGCTTTCTCGGGAATCATTTGCTATTAACAAGTCATCAACATACTGAACAACTTTGTTATGCAAATTATGAGACTTTAGAGCTTGTGCTAACATGCTGTGAAAAATTGCAGGGCTATCACAGTAACCTTGAGGAAGAACTGTCCAGCAATACTGTTTAGACTGAAAAGAAAATGCAGTACGATACTGAGTTTCAGGAGTGACTTGTACACTATAAAACCCATTTACAAGATCTAACACGGTATAATACTGCATTTCAGGAGTTAATTTAGCAATCAGTTCAGGGTAAGAGGCCACAACAGGTGCTGTTCTAAAAACTGTCTCATTTAGTCGTCTGTAGTCAATGGTTAAACGCCAAGTGTTGTCTTTTTTACGAATAGGCCACACAGGACTCGATACTGCAGTTTGGCATGGTCGAATTAACCCTCTCTGTAGCAATTGGTCAATGATAACCTTAAAATCTTTTTCTGCCTCACGTGGAATTGGATACTGTTTAACATATGGGTGGTGTGAACCATCCAAAGAAACCATTAATTGTGATTTACCACAATTTACAGACTATCTTTGGCCCATACATCGGCATATTCATGCCACCAAGATTCTGTATCCACAGGAGGAGCAGGAGGGTGTTTGATTTTAGTACCCTTTACGGCCCCAACATCCTCATGTGGATAGACAACATGCACAGGAGGCAGCTCAGAGTATGCTCAGAAGGGCTAGGACTCTCCACAATATTCCAAAGCATGTGATTTATTAAATCAATGATAAACCCAAACTTTACAATATCCGGAGCCCCCAACAGAGATAACGCATCTTTTTCCAAAAACACATCAGAACGTATAGTCTTAGAGCCAATCGTCAATGTCCTAGGTTCAACATACACTGTTTTTGGCATTCCAGTAACCCCCACAATGCAAGCAGTAGTAAATTTGTCAGTTTTAGGTGTACCAGATATTAGTGTAGCAGCTGCCCCTGTATCGATTAGAGTGTTAATTTTCTCCCCATCTACCAACATAGTACACATTGGTCGTCCCCATTTATCTAGATTCAGAGGCCAGTCGAGACAAAGAGGAGAGGAGAAAACACATCCCTAGCAGGAGGACAGGGGTGGAAGGGAAGGTGTTAGAACTGCAACAGGTGTTAAATTAGCTTGCTCTACTTGTTTTCTAAGTAACTCAACAGAATGTTGTAACACTTTCTGAGAGGCAATAATATCCCTCAAGGGAATCCACTCGCCATCTTTACCTATGCCACGTCTTGTAGTATTAAATCTTGCGAATTTTACATTATGTAAAGTCATTTCCATATCATTATATTCTTTTTCTATTCTAGCATGATGTGCAGAAATTTCCTTCAATTTGTCATCTGATAACACTTCGTTAGCCTCTAATTGGGGACCACGAGTTATAGGATTACAAGGAACAAGATCAGTTTTAGAATGTTCAATTGGCAATTCGGGATACAAATGTGTATACGTGGGAGGAGCAGTGGGGACAGAAGTTATTTGTGAAGGAAACTCAATATTTTCATTTTTATGCTCCATCCATATTGCATTGTCGTCTTCATTAATTAAAGCAGAAGGAAGATCGACTGACAAGGTGGCAATCTGATACCATTTGTTTTCATGAGCAACAGGAGATTTTTTAAAGATAGCACTCCCCCGTGCTTTACCTCCTAGTTTTAAAGAAGGAGAGTGCTTTGTACGCAGGCATTGTAAGGTGTCTACAGCTTGATCAAGGATTATATTTTTGGATTCTAACTTATGAACTTTATCTTGTAAGAATCCAGCAGTGTGAGCTGCAGTTTGTGCCTGGGTGCGGTAATCTTCTATTTGTACATGCAGCGTATTAATAAGAGAAGTTTTTAGATTAAAGCTAACTTGCAACTGTTCAATCATTTGAAGGGACATTAATAGCATATCTAGTAAAGCTTGCAAACTCCTACCCTTTTTTACGTTGCCATCTTTAAGCTGCATTATTGAGGGTAATACTTGAAAAATGTCCTCTAGAAACAGTGCATCACTTATATTTTCGCCCAACTTAAATGGACCTCCATATTTTTTTTATCCAACATTTGATAAATTCTTGAAACACAGAAGGGAAAGAAAACAAAACAGGGGAATCAACGGATCTCTGTTCAGTATTTAAATCAATAGGGTAACTTGAACTAGTTTCAAGATTACCTATCCTATTTGGAAACTTAAAGAAAGACATACTTACAAAACGAGAATCCTCCCGGCAACTGAGTACACCGTGTTCTCCACTGCAAAAGAAACGACTAAACCTCCCAAGGACGAGGCCCCCAGAATGTCGGTTTCGGTGATACTTCAATTTTAATAGTTATGGCTCGCTTCAGGTATGATGTGGACCTTTACCGACAAAAGGTCACTCCGGGTCATTCTAAGCTTAGCGTGTCTTTATGCAATCTATAGCTGTATACGGAGTAGACCCTTCCGTTCCCAAATTACTTATAAATACTGTTTTCCTTAACCATTCTAGATGATAACTTGATTTATCACTAAAATAATTCAGTGTCTGAAGACCCAAAAGGCACTGTAAAAATATTGTAATAAATGAAACAATGACTCAAATAAATATCAGATAAAAGTGTATTGGATGAATGTAACAGAATGCAAAAATAGTCAGTAAATAATCAATCTTACCAAAGTAATAGTGATCACAGCATATGTCCTTGTGTATGATGCTCTGTGTACAAGTGAGAATGGAATAATGGTTGAATGACAGAATGTATGCTTGAGTGAATGAATGTTAAAGAATGACAACGTCCCACTCTTTCTCCTTCAGTTAAATAGCCATTTTGTCCTCCATAAAGCAGCCCCCACCTGTGTGATTTTCCCAAAAAGGTTTTCTAACTTGTTGCATGATGCAATGTATTGCATATCTAAGTTTGGGATATTCCCTAAATGGCTCGAGCTTGTAATTAGCTTACAACGAGTTTTGTATACATTTGACTGACAGCACATGTGTTTGTTCTAATTTAATTTTAACCTTTTAGCTGTTAACCTTGTGGGATGTCATTGGAAATGTAACTTTTTCAAATCTAAGCAAAAAGGCCTGCAATATTTCATACACTTATTTTATACAGCTAAATGTACATTCATATTAGATATATATATATATATATATATATATATATATGCACCATACCATATAATACACATATATATTGCAAACTACACATTAAATAATGATCAATACTCCACATATGGTACCTAGCAGAATTAGTAAATCTTCGAATTCTTATGATCCTAAGTGCTGGAGATGCAATTTGGAGTGTGGGAATTACTTACATGTATGGTGGGATTGCGGCCCTATTCAACTGTTTTGGAAAATGATTCTTCTTAAGATAAAAGCTTTAACTCTGATTGAACTAACTTCTTTACCACAGATTTGTCTATTACAAATAGACATTCGGCAAGTTGGCAATAAAGCACTTCCCTTCATAGTTCATATACTGGTGGCCGCAAAAATGACTATTGCTAGGTATTGGAAATTGGCTTTAGTGCCAACATGGCCGGTAGTTAAGGAACAAGTTAAATTCCAATTAAAAATGGAATGTGGTTTAAATAGAGGACAACAAGATAGTTACAACTCATGGCTCTCTAAGTTAGAATATTGCTAATTTGACAAAATTATGTTGTTTTTTTTGTTTTTTGTTTTATATCTTATCAAACCCCCTAGATATCCGGTAACTTTATAGTATTCTATGTTTTTTTTCTTTATATGACCATAAATGTTTAATGTATGATTATGTCTTATGTCATGTCTGAACTGAGTATAGAGATAAAAAAAAATTGGTTTGATATTAGGGAACAAGCTGATGTAAAGAGATACTAAGCTAAGTCTGTTAAGAAATATTAATGAACCGATAGACTCTCTGCAAATGTGTAAGTATTGGGATATGTTTATTTTGTTGTATTGCATTGTATTGTTAAAAAAAAGAGAAATCACCAATGTTTTTATATAACTAGGCATGTTATTTCTGTTACTAATATGAGAACTGTAAGGTTATTTATTAAAGTGAGAATTGTTGGGAAGTCAAAATTAATTAGACATTTTTACCAAAATTGCTAAGCTGGATGCATTGCTGCTTGGATAATTTTGCAATTAAACTTTTTTGCCTTCAATTTAAAATTCTCTGTTTAGTAAATAGCACTATTAAAGTTTTTCCAGACAAAAAAAAAAAAAAAACAACTCTCTGTCTGTAATATAAACTGTCTATCTGTCTGTCATATAAACTGTCTGTCTGTCTGTCATATACACTGTCTGTCTGTGCTATAAACTGTCTGTCTGTCACATAAACTGTCTGTCTGTCCTTTAAACTGTCTGTTTGTCACATACACTGTCTGTCTGTCATATTCACTGTCTGCCTGTCATATAAACTGTCTGTCTGTCTGTCATATAAACTGTCTGTCTGTCATATAAACTGTCTGTCTGTCTGTCATATACACTGTCTGTCTGTCACATAAACTGTCTGTCATATAAACTGTGTATCTGTCATATACACTGTCTGTCTGTCACATACACTGTCTGTCTGTCATATAAACTGTCTGTCTGTCTGTCATATAAACTGTCTGTCTGTCCTATAAACTGTCTGTCTGTCATAAACTGTCTGTCGTATAAACTTTCTGTCTGTCACACAAACTGTCTGTCTGTCCTATAAACTGTCTGTCAGTCTGTCACATACACTGTCTGTCTGTCTGTCTGTCATATAAACTGTCTGTCTGTCAAATAAACTGTCTGTCTGTCTTTCATATACACTGTCTGTTACGATTGCCTCCGGTCTAGCAGGAGGTTGGATCGCTTGAATGTCCTGGATCCCGAAGTTAGAGAGTCGAACGATATTCCATTCGGTAGAAAACCAGCAAGTGTAGAATATCCCACTAGCTGTAGTAAAGCTAGGATTCCCGGATCCCTACAACACGAGTCGAGGCTGCGAGTTGAGGGTAAAACGACTGACTTTACTGGCACACAAGCATGGCAATTTATGCAAGTCCCCAGGTCCAAGGACAACCCCCTATGGACTTGATGGGATACAGGTACAGTACAACGAGTTAACCAATCACAATACACTGTATCATTCAAACTAGTACCCACCCAGCTTGGAGATAATGAGGTCAACGGTTATACAATCTAATTATCTCCAAGCGCCCAAAAGACCATGCTTTATTGTGTCCCAGAAAACAGCATAAAAATATATAACTTTGACATTTTAGGGAGAAAACAGTTCATTCCACTATTCATTTGGTAGCTCGGGTCCGGGTACATCAAGCATACGAATTGCACCCAGACCCCACAAACCGAATGGGCGATTTCTGCCATATAAAGTCTTGTTTGGCACTTTGGTCGTTAGCCCCTGATGGTGGCCATATTTTTTGGTTGTTCAATGGACAGCGGGACCTCGACTCAATACTTATGGAACGGGGGTCAGGTATACAGTCATACGAATCACAGCTATCAGTCTGGTTGTTCCGACTGTTCGGGACACGAACGGAGACCGCCCGGAAGGGGGGTACTTTACCTGCGGTTAACCACAAAAAACACATTCTAATTACTGTCTGTCATATATACTGTCTGTCTGTCTTATAAACTGTCTGTCTGTCTTTCATATAGACTGTCTGTCTGTCCTATAAACTGTCTGTCTGTCAAATATACTCTCTGTCATATAAACTGTCTCTCTGTCCTATAAACTGTCTGTCATATAAACTGTCTGTCTGTGATAAACTGTCTGTCTGTCCTATAAACTGTCTGTCTGTCATATAAACTGTCTGTCTGTCATATATACTGTCCTATAATCTGTCTGTCTGTCACATAAACTGTCTGTCTGTCACATAAACTGTCTGTCTGTCACATACACTGTCTGTCTGTCTGTCATATTCACTGTCCGTCTGTCTGTCATATAAACTGTCTGTCATATACACTGTCTGTCATTTATACTGTATGTCATATAAACTGTCTGTCTGCCTTTCTGTGTGTCATATAAACTGTCTGTCTGTCATATACACTGTCTGTCTGTCTGTCATATATACCGTCTGTCATATACACTGTCTGTCTGCCTGTCTGTCTGTCATATAAACTGTCTGTCTGTCATATATACTGTCTGTCTGTCATATTCACTGTCTGTCATATAAACTGCCTGTCTGTCTGTCATATAAACTGTCTGTCATATTCACTGTCTGTCTGTCTGTCATATAAACTGTCTGTCAGATAAACTGTCTGTCCTATAAACTGTCTGTCATATTATCTGTCTGTCTGTCTGTCATATAAACTGTCTGTCTGTCCTATAAACGGTCTGACTGTCTGACACATACACTGTCTGTCTGTCATATTCACTGTCTGTCTGTCATATAAACTGTCTGTCTGTCTTTCATATACACTGTCTGTCTGTCCTATAAACTGTCTGTCTGTCATATAAATTGTCTGTCTGTCATATAAACTGTCTGTCTTTCCTATAAACTGTCTGTCTGTCATATAAACTGTCTGTCTGTCCTATAAACTGTCTGTCTGTCATATAAACTGTCTGTCTGTCATATAAACTGTCTGTCTGTCCTATAAACTGTCTGTCTGTCACATAAACTGTCTGTCCTATAAACTGTCTGTCTGTCACATACACTGTCTGTCTGTCTGTCTGTCTGTCACATACACTGTCTGTCATATTCACTGTCTGTCATATAAACTGTCTGTCTGTCTGTCTGTCATATACACTGTCTGTCTGTCACATAAACTGTCTGTCATATAAACTGTCTGTCTGTCATATTCACTGTCTGTCACATACACTGTCTGTCTGTCATATAAACTGTCTGTCTGTCTGTCATATAAACTGTCTGTCTGTCCTATAAACTGTCTGTCTGTATGTCATATAAACTGTCTGTCTGTCATAAACTGTCTGTCATATACACTTTCTGTCTGTCCTATAAACTGTCTGCCTGTCTGTCACATACACTGTCTGTCTGTCTGTCATATTCACTGTCTGTCATATAAACTGTCTGTCTGTCTTTCATATACACTGTCTGTTACGATTGCCTCCAGTCTAGCAGGAGGTTGGATCGCTTGAATGTCCTCGTTCCAAAGTTAGAGAGTCGAACGATATTCCATTCGGTAGAAAACCTGCAAGTGTATAATATCCCACTAGCTGTAGTAAAGCTAGGATTCCCAGATCCCTACAACACGAGTCGAGGCTGAGAGTTGAGGGTAAAACGACTGACTTTACTGGCACACAAGCATGGCAATTTATGCAAGTCCCCAGGTCCAAGGACAAACCCTATGGACCTGATGGGTTACAGGTACAGTACAAGAGTTAACCAATCACAATACAATGTATCATTCAAACTAGTACCCGCCCAGCTTGTAGATAATGAGGCCAACGGTTATACAATCTAATTATCTCCAAGCGCCCAAAAGACCATGCTTTATTGTGTCCCAGAAAACAGCATAAAAATATATAACTTTGACATTTTAGGGAGAAAACAGTTAATTCCACTATTCATTTGGTAGCTCGGGTCCGGGTACATCAAGTATGCGAATTGCGCCCAGACCCCACAAACCGAATGGACGATTTCTGCCATATAAAGTCTTGTTCAGCACTTTGGTCATTAGCCCCTGATGGCGGCCATGTTTTTAGGTTGTTCAATGGACAGCGGGACCTCGGAACAATACTTATGGAACGGGGGTAAGGTATACAGTCATACGAATCACAGCTATCAGTCTGTTTTTTCCGACCGTTCGGGACACGAACGAGGACCGCCCGGAAGGGGGGTACTTAACCTGCGGTTAACCGCAAAAAACAGATTCTAATTACTGGCTGTCTGTCTGTCATGTAAACTGTCTGTCTGTCATGTCTGTCCTATAAACTGTCTGTCATATTCACTGTCTGTCTGTCTGTCATATAAACTTTCTGTCCTATAAACTGTCTGTCATATAAACTGTCTGTCCTATAAACTGTCTGTCATATAAACTGTCTGTCTGTCATATAAACTGTCTGTCCTATAAACTGTCTGTCTGTCATAAAAAATGTCTGTCTGTCTGTCATATAAACTGTCTGCCTGTCCTATAAACGGTCTGTCCGTCTGTCACATACACTGTCTGTCTGTCATATAAACTGTCTGTCTGTCTTTCATATACACTGTCTGTCTGTCCTATAAACTGTCTGAGTGTCTGTCATATAAACTGTCTCTCTGTCTGTCATATAAACTGTTTGTCTGTCTGTCTGTCTGTCCTATAAACTGTCAGTCCTATAAACTGTCTGTCTGTCTGTCATAAACTGTCTGTCTGTCATATGCACTGTCTGTCCTATAAACTGTCTGTCTGTCTGTCACATAAACTGTCTGTCTGTCACATAGAAACATAGAAACATAGAATGTGACGGCAGATAAGAACCATTCGGCCCATCTAGTCTGCCCAGTTTTCTAAATACTTTCATTAGTCCCTGGTCTTATCTTATAGTTAGGATAGCCTTATGCCTATCCCACGCATGCTTAAACTCCTTTACTGTGTTAACCTCTACAACTTCAGATGGAAGGCTATTCCATGCATCCACTACCCTCTTAGTAAAGTAATACTTCCTGGTATTATTTTTAAACCTTTGCCCCTCTAATTTAAGACTATATCCTCTTGTTGTGGTAGTTTTTCTTCTTTTAAATATAGTCTCCTCCTTTACTGTGTTGATTCCCTTTATGTATTTAAAAGTTTCTATCATATCCCCCCTGTCTCGTCTTTCCTCCAAGCTATACATGTTAAGATCCTTTAACCTTTCCTGGTAAGTTTTATCCTGCAATCCATGAACCAGTTTAGTAGCCCTTCTCTGAACTCTCTCTAAAGTATCAATATCCTTCTGAAGATACGGTCTCCAGTACTGCGTACAATACTCCAAGTGAGGTCTCACCAGTCTTCTGTACAATGGCATGAGCACTTCCCTCTTTCTACTGCTAATACCTCTCCCTATACAACCAAGCATTCTGCTAGCATTTCCTGCTGCTCTATTATATTGTCTGCCTACCTTTAAGTCATCAGAAATAATCACCCCTAAATCCCTTTCCTCAGTTGTTGAGGTTAGGACTCTATCAAATATTCTGTACTCTGCCCTTGGGTTTTTACGTCCAAGATGCATTATCTTGCACTTATCCACATTAAATGTCAGTTGCTACAACTCTGACCATTTTTCTAGTTTACCTCAATCATTAGCCATTTGGCTTATCCCTCCTGGAACATCAACCCTGTTACATATCTTAGTATCATCAGCAAAAAGACATACCTTACCATCAAGACCTTCTGCAATATCACTAATAAAAATATTAAAGAGAATGGGTCCAAGTACAGATCCCTGAGGTACCCTACTGATGACAAGCCCAAGCTTCGAATATACTCCATTGACTACAACCCTCTGTTGCATGTCACTCAGCCACTGCCTCACCCATTCAACAATATTGGAATCCAAACTTAAAGATTGCAGTTTATTGATAAGCCTTCTATGTGCAACAGTGTCAAAAGCCTTACTGAAATCTAGGTAAGCAATGTCTACTGCACCACCCTGATCTATAATTTTAGTTACCCAATCCAAAACATCAATAAGATTAGTTTGGCATGATCTCCCTGAAGTAAACCCATGTTGTCTCTGATCTTGAAATCCATGTGTTTTTAGATGTTCAACAATCCTATCCTGTAACATGGTTTCCATCACTTTCCCCACTACTGAAGTAAGGCTTACTGGCCTATAGTTGCCCGACTCCTCCCTATTACCTTTCTTGTGAATGGGCACAACATTCGCCAACTTCCAATCTTTTGGCACTACTCCTGTTATCAATGATTGGTTAAATAAATCTGTTAATGGTTTTGCTAGTACACCACTAAGCTCTTTTAATAGCTTTGGGTGTATTCCATCAGGTCCCATTGACTTATTTGTCTTTACTTTTGACAGTTGAGTTTCCTCTGTAAACTCACGTGTAATAAATAACTCATGTATCCTTTTTCTTAACTGAGGTCCATCTCCTTAATTTTCATCTGTAAATACCGAACAAAAATATTAATTGAGGCAGTCAGCTACACCTTTATCCTCTTTTACATACCTTCCTTCTTTTGTTTTTAATCTAACTAATCCTTGTTTTACTTTTCTTTTCTCATTTATGTATCTAAAAAAAGTTTTGTCCCCCTTTTTTACTGACTGTGCTATTTTCTCTTCTGTGTGTGATTTGGAAGCTCTTATAACTTGCTTAGCCTCTTTCTGCCTAATCTTATAGATCATTATGTCTTCCTCACTCTGTGTTTTTTTATAATTACTAAATGCTAACTTTTTGTTTTTTACTTGTCAGGATATTTATATCGGCAGACATTTTGTGCTATGATAGAAATTAAAATGTACATTGTCAGTCACTCTGAACAGAGTAGACTCCATTTTGTTATTTTCAAGTTAACAAAGAGACACAAAATTTCTATCCTTTCTGTAAAACTAACCACTTTGCCAGAGCTAAAGGAATGCATATTATAAACAAATCAAGTGATAAGAAGACTGTCTAAATGCTAATGGAATATAATCAATTCTAAAACCCAGACATTTGTGACAGAGAAGATTAAATAATTTAATTTTACTTTCGACAATGTATAAGAGTCCCATTGTAGTGAAAGGTGATATTAAGTTTAAGAACTGTCATATTAGAAATTATAGCAGAATTTGGAGACACATAGTCTGAAGAAAGCCCAAAGAAACTGTTTGATCTGACAGAAAACTTAAATTATAAACAACTATAAAGATAAATGATATCAAAATAGCCACCAGAAAAAGTTAACTCTTTCCTGGATAGGTATGTTTAGTGGGACAAGACTGCCCTCTATAGACCAAATACTTAAATTGTTAAAAGGAAGGTAACCACACCCCAGTGTCCCTATTGGTCTATTACCTAGTGACAAACAGAGAATCTTTTCCTTTAAAAGTTAAGACAAAGGGAAGAGAGAGGTATGCAGAGGAGGCAGAGAGTATGCAGAGGAAGCAGTTGGAAGCAGGCTAAGTCAGGAGACAGAGAAAGAGACCCATGACATTCAGTTCCTGAGACTACCTACTAATCTGATGAAAATATCTACTTAACTGGTAATTATACTGGCTTCAATTAATTAATCTAAATTAATGAAAATTTTCTAATAGCATGATATATGACTGGATAAATCACGATCAGATTTCGATATTTAGAAATCTTCGTAAAATAAGAAGTACATGGTTATAACCATTCTATTCTGCAGATAGAATTACAATAAGTATGTATTTATGTGACATATCACATGTTAGCATATCGTGATATTTCTCCAGGTGTATTGATTTGCTCTAAAATAAGATAAAATATCTGTTTAGGCAAGTTAAAATTCTGCTTATAGAACATGGTAGATTTCTCTTATTGGATGGTTCCAGGAAGTGACTAATGAACTGGTTTAATTGTTATTTTATTTAAAATTATATGAGAATCGATCTCAATTACCTGGGAGGTCTAGCCAGCATTGAAAGGGTTATTCTAACTGTTAGCTAGTTTTATGGCTTTACGCTGCAAGCTGTGTGAAACTTTTTCTTTGTCTCTGGGAAGTCCATCATAAATCTTCTTGACAATTAAGACTGTGTTAGCCACTGGGAAATGTTTTTACATTACCATATTGTATTGTATACTATGTTTACTGAATTTTCATTGATTATTGTCACGCATGTTACTTATTATTATTATTTAAATTGTCACAATAAATTGTATCTATTTTTATAACAAATTGTGATTTTATTTATATGGAATACATTTCACTTACACGATAACGATCTTTGGGATCTGAGAATTGAAATAGTGGGCAAATCTCAACTGTTTACTATTATTATCCCATAAATATCCCCATATACTATTTTGGCCACATCTGCAGTGTACCACAGTGGTTTCTTGAATTTTTTGCTTTTACTGACAAGCCTAATGCAATTTTCTGTTGCCTTCAGTAGTGCAACTTTTAAATAATCCCATTTCTCCTGGACGCCATTTAAATTGCTCCAGTCTGATAATGACTCCTTTACACATATTCTAATTTTAGAAAAGTCTGTTTTTCTAAAGTCTAAAACTTTTGTTTTGGTGTGGTGTGACTCAGTCACTGTTCTTATATTAAACCACACTGATTGATGATCACTGGATCCTAAACTTTCACCTACAGTAATATCTGATACCAAATCTCCATTTGTTAACACTAAATCTAGTATGGCCTCTTTACGAGTTGGCTCCTCAACGACTTGTTTTAGAGACAATCCCAGTAGGGAGTTTAGAACATGTGTGCTCCTGGCACAAGCAGCTATTTTTGTTTTCCAATTCACATCAGGAAGATTAAAGTCACCCATGATGATAATTTCCCCCTTCATTGTCATTTTAGCTATTTCCTCAACTAGTAGATTATCTAACTCTTCAATTTGTCCTGGTGGGCTATAAATCACACCTACACAAATTACTGTGTGATTACCAAATTCTAATGTAACCCAAACGGACTCTATGTTCACCTCAGTAACTTTTATTAGGCTAGATTTTATGCTATCCTTCACATACAGGGCCACCCCTCCCCCTTTCTTGCCTTCCCTGTCTTTTCTATATAAAGAGTACCCTGGTATTGCTATGTCCCAGTCATTTTTCTCATTATACCATGTCTCAGTAACAGCGCCTAAATCTACACTATCAGTTGCCATTATTGCCACAAGTTCATGGATCTTATTCCCTAAAATGCGAGCATTCTGTATGTCAAAACATATATATTGTTTTTCTCCTTTGTTTGTTCTTAACAAAGATTTTGCACTCTTAACAAAGACTTTGCGGTCTTAAAAGCATAATCTGAGCAGTTAGGACTTGCATTAATGACTTAGGAAAAACTATCGATTTTGAATGGTTGATAATGAAAACGACACATTTCTAAATATTTCTCTCAAACTTTCAATTACATTACTAAGAAAAAGCTAAAGGTGTATGAATATTAAATCTTAGATTTGAAAGGTGAGATCAGAAGCACCAGGAAATATATCTATAATCTAGTTGGCATGCCATCATCTTCTCTTAGGAGCACTTGAAGGGTTTTGCTATAAATGACTTTTGCTGACTAAATTAAACACAGTTCAAAGCAAGGGCTTGTCCAAGATTTGAACCCTGGACCTCTCGCACCCGGGTAGCGAGAATCATTCCCCTAGACCAACGAGCCATTAAGAATCACTCGATCGGTTCAGGGGTTCAGGAATTTCCTGCAAATCATAGTTTTGACTTTAAAATTTGAAAATAAAGGAAAGATCGATGGAGAAAAAAGTCATTATAAATAGACTTTATAAAAATAGAATTTTTATAAAGTCTATTAGAACTTGCGTTAATGACTTACCATAAATATTGATGTTTTGAAGGGTCAAGAAGAACTGAGGTGCTGGCACACCCAGCCTGGCTTTTATTACAAAAAGGTACAAACAGAACACACCCAGGGGGAGGTTGAAAATAACCAATTACATACCGTTGAAAATAACCAATTACAACCCCCACGTCTCCTCCCCTCAGATAAACATATAACATAATTAGAACATTCACATTTTTACCCAAGTTCTGGATGTACCCCAAAAACAGGGGGTACACCTTTAAGTCCAGCACCGCTTGATAGCTCTCGTTCAGGGGAACAACATGTCCAAATTTCAGCTCATTCGGTTGAGGGTT
>NW_026961884.1:0-12500 GCF_036172605.1 Pelobates fuscus | reverse complement strand
GGTTAGGGTTAGGGTTAGGGTTAGGGTTAGGGTTAGGGTTAGGGTTAGGGTTAGGGTTAGGGTTAGGGTTAGGGTTAGGGTTAGGGTTAGGGTTAGGGTTAGGGTTAGGGTTAGGGTTAGGGTTAGGGTTAGGGTTAGGGTTAGGGTTAGGGTTAGGGTTAGGGTTAGGGTTAGGGTTAGGGTTAGGGTTAGGGTTAGGGTTAGGGTTAGGGTTAGGGTTAGGGTTAGGGTTAGGGTTAGGGTTAGGGTTAGGGTTAGGGTTAGGGTTAGGGTTAGGGTTAGGGTTAGGGTTAGGGTTAGGGTTAGGGTTAGGGTTAGGGTTAGGGTTAGGGTTAGGGTTAGGGTTAGGGTTAGGGTTAGGGTTAGGGTTAGGGTTAGGGTTAGGGTTAGGGTTAGGGTTAGGGTTAGGGTTAGGGTTAGGGTTAGGGTTAGGGTTAGGGTTAGGGTTAGGGTTAGGGTTAGGGTTAGGGTTAGGGTTAGGGTTAGGGTTAGGGTTAGGGTTAGGGTTAGGGTTAGGGTTAGGGTTAGGGTTAGGGTTAGGGTTAGGGTTAGGGTTAGGGTTAGGGTTAGGGTTAGGGTTAGGGTTAGGGTTAGGGTTAGGGTTAGGGTTAGGGTTAGGGTTAGGGTTAGGGTTAGGGTTAGGGTTAGGGTTAGGGTTAGGGTTAGGGTTAGGGTTAGGGTTAGGGTTAGGGTTAGGGTTAGGGTTAGGGTTAGGGTTAGGGTTAGGGTTAGGGTTAGGGTTAGGGTTAGGGTTAGGGTTAGGGTTAGGGTTAGGGTTAGGGTTAGGGTTAGGGTTAGGGTTAGGGTTAGGGTTAGGGTTAGGGTTAGGGTTAGGGTTAGGGTTAGGGTTAGGGTTAGGGTTAGGGTTAGGGTTAGGGTTAGGGTTAGGGTTAGGGTTAGGGTTAGGGTTAGGGTTAGGGTTAGGGTTAGGGTTAGGGTTAGGGTTAGGGTTAGGGTTAGGGTTAGGGTTAGGGTTAGGGTTAGGGTTAGGGTTAGGGTTAGGGTTAGGGTTAGGGTTAGGGTTAGGGTTAGGGTTAGGGTTAGGGTTAGGGTTAGGGTTAGGGTTAGGGTTAGGGTTAGGGTTAGGGTTAGGGTTAGGGTTAGGGTTAGGGTTAGGGTTAGGGTTAGGGTTAGGGTTAGGGTTAGGGTTAGGGTTAGGGTTAGGGTTAGGGTTAGGGTTAGGGTTAGGGTTAGGGTTAGGGTTAGGGTTAGGGTTAGGGTTAGGGTTAGGGTTAGGGTTAGGGTTAGGGTTAGGGTTAGGGTTAGGGTTAGGGTTAGGGTTAGGGTTAGGGTTAGGGTTAGGGTTAGGGTTAGGGTTAGGGTTAGGGTTAGGGTTAGGGTTAGGGTTAGGGTTAGGGTTAGGGTTAGGGTTAGGGTTAGGGTTAGGGTTAGGGTTAGGGTTAGGGTTAGGGTTAGGGTTAGGGTTAGGGTTAGGGTTAGGGTTAGGGTTAGGGTTAGGGTTAGGGTTAGGGTTAGGGTTAGGGTTAGGGTTAGGGTTAGGGTTAGGGTTAGGGTTAGGGTTAGGGTTAGGGTTAGGGTTAGGGTTAGGGTTAGGGTTAGGGTTAGGGTTAGGGTTAGGGTTAGGGTTAGGGTTAGGGTTAGGGTTAGGGTTAGGGTTAGGGTTAGGGTTAGGGTTAGGGTTAGGGTTAGGGTTAGGGTTAGGGTTAGGGTTAGGGTTAGGGTTAGGGTTAGGGTTAGGGTTAGGGTTAGGGTTAGGGTTAGGGTTAGGGTTAGGGTTAGGGTTAGGGTTAGGGTTAGGGTTAGGGTTAGGGTTAGGGTTAGGGTTAGGGTTAGGGTTAGGGTTAGGGTTAGGGTTAGGGTTAGGGTTAGGGTTAGGGTTAGGGTTAGGGTTAGGGTTAGGGTTAGGGTTAGGGTTAGGGTTAGGGTTAGGGTTAGGGTTAGGGTTAGGGTTAGGGTTAGGGTTAGGGTTAGGGTTAGGGTTAGGGTTAGGGTTAGGGTTAGGGTTAGGGTTAGGGTTAGGGTTAGGGTTAGGGTTAGGGTTAGGGTTAGGGTTAGGGTTAGGGTTAGGGTTAGGGTTAGGGTTAGGGTTAGGGTTAGGGTTAGGGTTAGGGTTAGGGTTAGGGTTAGGGTTAGGGTTAGGGTTAGGGTTAGGGTTAGGGTTAGGGTTAGGGTTAGGGTTAGGGTTAGGGTTAGGGTTAGGGTTAGGGTTAGGGTTAGGGTTAGGGTTAGGGTTAGGGTTAGGGTTAGGGTTAGGGTTAGGGTTAGGGTTAGGGTTAGGGTTAGGGTTAGGGTTAGGGTTAGGGTTAGGGTTAGGGTTAGGGTTAGGGTTAGGGTTAGGGTTAGGGTTAGGGTTAGGGTTAGGGTTAGGGTTAGGGTTAGGGTTAGGGTTAGGGTTAGGGTTAGGGTTAGGGTTAGGGTTAGGGTTAGGGTTAGGGTTAGGGTTAGGGTTAGGGTTAGGGTTAGGGTTAGGGTTAGGGTTAGGGTTAGGGTTAGGGTTAGGGTTAGGGTTAGGGTTAGGGTTAGGGTTAGGGTTAGGGTTAGGGTTAGGGTTAGGGTTAGGGTTAGGGTTAGGGTTAGGGTTAGGGTTAGGGTTAGGGTTAGGGTTAGGGTTAGGGTTAGGGTTAGGGTTAGGGTTAGGGTTAGGGTTAGGGTTAGGGTTAGGGTTAGGGTTAGGGTTAGGGTTAGGGTTAGGGTTAGGGTTAGGGTTAGGGTTAGGGTTAGGGTTAGGGTTAGGGTTAGGGTTAGGGTTAGGGTTAGGGTTAGGGTTAGGGTTAGGGTTAGGGTTAGGGTTAGGGTTAGGGTTAGGGTTAGGGTTAGGGTTAGGGTTAGGGTTAGGGTTAGGGTTAGGGTTAGGGTTAGGGTTAGGGTTAGGGTTAGGGTTAGGGTTAGGGTTAGGGTTAGGGTTAGGGTTAGGGTTAGGGTTAGGGTTAGGGTTAGGGTTAGGGTTAGGGTTAGGGTTAGGGTTAGGGTTAGGGTTAGGGTTAGGGTTAGGGTTAGGGTTAGGGTTAGGGTTAGGGTTAGGGTTAGGGTTAGGGTTAGGGTTAGGGTTAGGGTTAGGGTTAGGGTTAGGGTTAGGGTTAGGGTTAGGGTTAGGGTTAGGGTTAGGGTTAGGGTTAGGGTTAGGGTTAGGGTTAGGGTTAGGGTTAGGGTTAGGGTTAGGGTTAGGGTTAGGGTTAGGGTTAGGGTTAGGGTTAGGGTTAGGGTTAGGGTTAGGGTTAGGGTTAGGGTTAGGGTTAGGGTTAGGGTTAGGGTTAGGGTTAGGGTTAGGGTTAGGGTTAGGGTTAGGGTTAGGGTTAGGGTTAGGGTTAGGGTTAGGGTTAGGGTTAGGGTTAGGGTTAGGGTTAGGGTTAGGGTTAGGGTTAGGGTTAGGGTTAGGGTTAGGGTTAGGGTTAGGGTTAGGGTTAGGGTTAGGGTTAGGGTTAGGGTTAGGGTTAGGGTTAGGGTTAGGGTTAGGGTTAGGGTTAGGGTTAGGGTTAGGGTTAGGGTTAGGGTTAGGGTTAGGGTTAGGGTTAGGGTTAGGGTTAGGGTTAGGGTTAGGGTTAGGGTTAGGGTTAGGGTTAGGGTTAGGGTTAGGGTTAGGGTTAGGGTTAGGGTTAGGGTTAGGGTTAGGGTTAGGGTTAGGGTTAGGGTTAGGGTTAGGGTTAGGGTTAGGGTTAGGGTTAGGGTTAGGGTTAGGGTTAGGGTTAGGGTTAGGGTTAGGGTTAGGGTTAGGGTTAGGGTTAGGGTTAGGGTTAGGGTTAGGGTTAGGGTTAGGGTTAGGGTTAGGGTTAGGGTTAGGGTTAGGGTTAGGGTTAGGGTTAGGGTTAGGGTTAGGGTTAGGGTTAGGGTTAGGGTTAGGGTTAGGGTTAGGGTTAGGGTTAGGGTTAGGGTTAGGGTTAGGGTTAGGGTTAGGGTTAGGGTTAGGGTTAGGGTTAGGGTTAGGGTTAGGGTTAGGGTTAGGGTTAGGGTTAGGGTTAGGGTTAGGGTTAGGGTTAGGGTTAGGGTTAGGGTTAGGGTTAGGGTTAGGGTTAGGGTTAGGGTTAGGGTTAGGGTTAGGGTTAGGGTTAGGGTTAGGGTTAGGGTTAGGGTTAGGGTTAGGGTTAGGGTTAGGGTTAGGGTTAGGGTTAGGGTTAGGGTTAGGGTTAGGGTTAGGGTTAGGGTTAGGGTTAGGGTTAGGGTTAGGGTTAGGGTTAGGGTTAGGGTTAGGGTTAGGGTTAGGGTTAGGGTTAGGGTTAGGGTTAGGGTTAGGGTTAGGGTTAGGGTTAGGGTTAGGGTTAGGGTTAGGGTTAGGGTTAGGGTTAGGGTTAGGGTTAGGGTTAGGGTTAGGGTTAGGGTTAGGGTTAGGGTTAGGGTTAGGGTTAGGGTTAGGGTTAGGGTTAGGGTTAGGGTTAGGGTTAGGGTTAGGGTTAGGGTTAGGGTTAGGGTTAGGGTTAGGGTTAGGGTTAGGGTTAGGGTTAGGGTTAGGGTTAGGGTTAGGGTTAGGGTTAGGGTTAGGGTTAGGGTTAGGGTTAGGGTTAGGGTTAGGGTTAGGGTTAGGGTTAGGGTTAGGGTTAGGGTTAGGGTTAGGGTTAGGGTTAGGGTTAGGGTTAGGGTTAGGGTTAGGGTTAGGGTTAGGGTTAGGGTTAGGGTTAGGGTTAGGGTTAGGGTTAGGGTTAGGGTTAGGGTTAGGGTTAGGGTTAGGGTTAGGGTTAGGGTTAGGGTTAGGGTTAGGGTTAGGGTTAGGGTTAGGGTTAGGGTTAGGGTTAGGGTTAGGGTTAGGGTTAGGGTTAGGGTTAGGGTTAGGGTTAGGGTTAGGGTTAGGGTTAGGGTTAGGGTTAGGGTTAGGGTTAGGGTTAGGGTTAGGGTTAGGGTTAGGGTTAGGGTTAGGGTTAGGGTTAGGGTTAGGGTTAGGGTTAGGGTTAGGGTTAGGGTTAGGGTTAGGGTTAGGGTTAGGGTTAGGGTTAGGGTTAGGGTTAGGGTTAGGGTTAGGGTTAGGGTTAGGGTTAGGGTTAGGGTTAGGGTTAGGGTTAGGGTTAGGGTTAGGGTTAGGGTTAGGGTTAGGGTTAGGGTTAGGGTTAGGGTTAGGGTTAGGGTTAGGGTTAGGGTTAGGGTTAGGGTTAGGGTTAGGGTTAGGGTTAGGGTTAGGGTTAGGGTTAGGGTTAGGGTTAGGGTTAGGGTTAGGGTTAGGGTTAGGGTTAGGGTTAGGGTTAGGGTTAGGGTTAGGGTTAGGGTTAGGGTTAGGGTTAGGGTTAGGGTTAGGGTTAGGGTTAGGGTTAGGGTTAGGGTTAGGGTTAGGGTTAGGGTTAGGGTTAGGGTTAGGGTTAGGGTTAGGGTTAGGGTTAGGGTTAGGGTTAGGGTTAGGGTTAGGGTTAGGGTTAGGGTTAGGGTTAGGGTTAGGGTTAGGGTTAGGGTTAGGGTTAGGGTTAGGGTTAGGGTTAGGGTTAGGGTTAGGGTTAGGGTTAGGGTTAGGGTTAGGGTTAGGGTTAGGGTTAGGGTTAGGGTTAGGGTTAGGGTTAGGGTTAGGGTTAGGGTTAGGGTTAGGGTTAGGGTTAGGGTTAGGGTTAGGGTTAGGGTTAGGGTTAGGGTTAGGGTTAGGGTTAGGGTTAGGGTTAGGGTTAGGGTTAGGGTTAGGGTTAGGGTTAGGGTTAGGGTTAGGGTTAGGGTTAGGGTTAGGGTTAGGGTTAGGGTTAGGGTTAGGGTTAGGGTTAGGGTTAGGGTTAGGGTTAGGGTTAGGGTTAGGGTTAGGGTTAGGGTTAGGGTTAGGGTTAGGGTTAGGGTTAGGGTTAGGGTTAGGGTTAGGGTTAGGGTTAGGGTTAGGGTTAGGGTTAGGGTTAGGGTTAGGGTTAGGGTTAGGGTTAGGGTTAGGGTTAGGGTTAGGGTTAGGGTTAGGGTTAGGGTTAGGGTTAGGGTTAGGGTTAGGGTTAGGGTTAGGGTTAGGGTTAGGGTTAGGGTTAGGGTTAGGGTTAGGGTTAGGGTTAGGGTTAGGGTTAGGGTTAGGGTTAGGGTTAGGGTTAGGGTTAGGGTTAGGGTTAGGGTTAGGGTTAGGGTTAGGGTTAGGGTTAGGGTTAGGGTTAGGGTTAGGGTTAGGGTTAGGGTTAGGGTTAGGGTTAGGGTTAGGGTTAGGGTTAGGGTTAGGGTTAGGGTTAGGGTTAGGGTTAGGGTTAGGGTTAGGGTTAGGGTTAGGGTTAGGGTTAGGGTTAGGGTTAGGGTTAGGGTTAGGGTTAGGGTTAGGGTTAGGGTTAGGGTTAGGGTTAGGGTTAGGGTTAGGGTTAGGGTTAGGGTTAGGGTTAGGGTTAGGGTTAGGGTTAGGGTTAGGGTTAGGGTTAGGGTTAGGGTTAGGGTTAGGGTTAGGGTTAGGGTTAGGGTTAGGGTTAGGGTTAGGGTTAGGGTTAGGGTTAGGGTTAGGGTTAGGG
The DNA here is from genome assembly GCF_036172605.1 of Pelobates fuscus. Taxonomy (NCBI): domain Eukaryota; kingdom Metazoa; phylum Chordata; class Amphibia; order Anura; family Pelobatidae; genus Pelobates; species Pelobates fuscus. The sequence goes on along the minus strand of NW_026961884.1, from coordinate 6,168 downwards.
TTAGGGTTAGGGTTAGGGTTAGGGTTAGGGTTAGGGTTAGGGTTAGGGTTAGGGTTAGGGTTAGGGTTAGGGTTAGGGTTAGGGTTAGGGTTAGGGTTAGGGTTAGGGTTAGGGTTAGGGTTAGGGTTAGGGTTAGGGTTAGGGTTAGGGTTAGGGTTAGGGTTAGGGTTAGGGTTAGGGTTAGGGTTAGGGTTAGGGTTAGGGTTAGGGTTAGGGTTAGGGTTAGGGTTAGGGTTAGGGTTAGGGTTAGGGTTAGGGTTAGGGTTAGGGTTAGGGTTAGGGTTAGGGTTAGGGTTAGGGTTAGGGTTAGGGTTAGGGTTAGGGTTAGGGTTAGGGTTAGGGTTAGGGTTAGGGTTAGGGTTAGGGTTAGGGTTAGGGTTAGGGTTAGGGTTAGGGTTAGGGTTAGGGTTAGGGTTAGGGTTAGGGTTAGGGTTAGGGTTAGGGTTAGGGTTAGGGTTAGGGTTAGGGTTAGGGTTAGGGTTAGGGTTAGGGTTAGGGTTAGGGTTAGGGTTAGGGTTAGGGTTAGGGTTAGGGTTAGGGTTAGGGTTAGGGTTAGGGTTAGGGTTAGGGTTAGGGTTAGGGTTAGGGTTAGGGTTAGGGTTAGGGTTAGGGTTAGGGTTAGGGTTAGGGTTAGGGTTAGGGTTAGGGTTAGGGTTAGGGTTAGGGTTAGGGTTAGGGTTAGGGTTAGGGTTAGGGTTAGGGTTAGGGTTAGGGTTAGGGTTAGGGTTAGGGTTAGGGTTAGGGTTAGGGTTAGGGTTAGGGTTAGGGTTAGGGTTAGGGTTAGGGTTAGGGTTAGGGTTAGGGTTAGGGTTAGGGTTAGGGTTAGGGTTAGGGTTAGGGTTAGGGTTAGGGTTAGGGTTAGGGTTAGGGTTAGGGTTAGGGTTAGGGTTAGGGTTAGGGTTAGGGTTAGGGTTAGGGTTAGGGTTAGGGTTAGGGTTAGGGTTAGGGTTAGGGTTAGGGTTAGGGTTAGGGTTAGGGTTAGGGTTAGGGTTAGGGTTAGGGTTAGGGTTAGGGTTAGGGTTAGGGTTAGGGTTAGGGTTAGGGTTAGGGTTAGGGTTAGGGTTAGGGTTAGGGTTAGGGTTAGGGTTAGGGTTAGGGTTAGGGTTAGGGTTAGGGTTAGGGTTAGGGTTAGGGTTAGGGTTAGGGTTAGGGTTAGGGTTAGGGTTAGGGTTAGGGTTAGGGTTAGGGTTAGGGTTAGGGTTAGGGTTAGGGTTAGGGTTAGGGTTAGGGTTAGGGTTAGGGTTAGGGTTAGGGTTAGGGTTAGGGTTAGGGTTAGGGTTAGGGTTAGGGTTAGGGTTAGGGTTAGGGTTAGGGTTAGGGTTAGGGTTAGGGTTAGGGTTAGGGTTAGGGTTAGGGTTAGGGTTAGGGTTAGGGTTAGGGTTAGGGTTAGGGTTAGGGTTAGGGTTAGGGTTAGGGTTAGGGTTAGGGTTAGGGTTAGGGTTAGGGTTAGGGTTAGGGTTAGGGTTAGGGTTAGGGTTAGGGTTAGGGTTAGGGTTAGGGTTAGGGTTAGGGTTAGGGTTAGGGTTAGGGTTAGGGTTAGGGTTAGGGTTAGGGTTAGGGTTAGGGTTAGGGTTAGGGTTAGGGTTAGGGTTAGGGTTAGGGTTAGGGTTAGGGTTAGGGTTAGGGTTAGGGTTAGGGTTAGGGTTAGGGTTAGGGTTAGGGTTAGGGTTAGGGTTAGGGTTAGGGTTAGGGTTAGGGTTAGGGTTAGGGTTAGGGTTAGGGTTAGGGTTAGGGTTAGGGTTAGGGTTAGGGTTAGGGTTAGGGTTAGGGTTAGGGTTAGGGTTAGGGTTAGGGTTAGGGTTAGGGTTAGGGTTAGGGTTAGGGTTAGGGTTAGGGTTAGGGTTAGGGTTAGGGTTAGGGTTAGGGTTAGGGTTAGGGTTAGGGTTAGGGTTAGGGTTAGGGTTAGGGTTAGGGTTAGGGTTAGGGTTAGGGTTAGGGTTAGGGTTAGGGTTAGGGTTAGGGTTAGGGTTAGGGTTAGGGTTAGGGTTAGGGTTAGGGTTAGGGTTAGGGTTAGGGTTAGGGTTAGGGTTAGGGTTAGGGTTAGGGTTAGGGTTAGGGTTAGGGTTAGGGTTAGGGTTAGGGTTAGGGTTAGGGTTAGGGTTAGGGTTAGGGTTAGGGTTAGGGTTAGGGTTAGGGTTAGGGTTAGGGTTAGGGTTAGGGTTAGGGTTAGGGTTAGGGTTAGGGTTAGGGTTAGGGTTAGGGTTAGGGTTAGGGTTAGGGTTAGGGTTAGGGTTAGGGTTAGGGTTAGGGTTAGGGTTAGGGTTAGGGTTAGGGTTAGGGTTAGGGTTAGGGTTAGGGTTAGGGTTAGGGTTAGGGTTAGGGTTAGGGTTAGGGTTAGGGTTAGGGTTAGGGTTAGGGTTAGGGTTAGGGTTAGGGTTAGGGTTAGGGTTAGGGTTAGGGTTAGGGTTAGGGTTAGGGTTAGGGTTAGGGTTAGGGTTAGGGTTAGGGTTAGGGTTAGGGTTAGGGTTAGGGTTAGGGTTAGGGTTAGGGTTAGGGTTAGGGTTAGGGTTAGGGTTAGGGTTAGGGTTAGGGTTAGGGTTAGGGTTAGGGTTAGGGTTAGGGTTAGGGTTAGGGTTAGGGTTAGGGTTAGGGTTAGGGTTAGGGTTAGGGTTAGGGTTAGGGTTAGGGTTAGGGTTAGGGTTAGGGTTAGGGTTAGGGTTAGGGTTAGGGTTAGGGTTAGGGTTAGGGTTAGGGTTAGGGTTAGGGTTAGGGTTAGGGTTAGGGTTAGGGTTAGGGTTAGGGTTAGGGTTAGGGTTAGGGTTAGGGTTAGGGTTAGGGTTAGGGTTAGGGTTAGGGTTAGGGTTAGGGTTAGGGTTAGGGTTAGGGTTAGGGTTAGGGTTAGGGTTAGGGTTAGGGTTAGGGTTAGGGTTAGGGTTAGGGTTAGGGTTAGGGTTAGGGTTAGGGTTAGGGTTAGGGTTAGGGTTAGGGTTAGGGTTAGGGTTAGGGTTAGGGTTAGGGTTAGGGTTAGGGTTAGGGTTAGGGTTAGGGTTAGGGTTAGGGTTAGGGTTAGGGTTAGGGTTAGGGTTAGGGTTAGGGTTAGGGTTAGGGTTAGGGTTAGGGTTAGGGTTAGGGTTAGGGTTAGGGTTAGGGTTAGGGTTAGGGTTAGGGTTAGGGTTAGGGTTAGGGTTAGGGTTAGGGTTAGGGTTAGGGTTAGGGTTAGGGTTAGGGTTAGGGTTAGGGTTAGGGTTAGGGTTAGGGTTAGGGTTAGGGTTAGGGTTAGGGTTAGGGTTAGGGTTAGGGTTAGGGTTAGGGTTAGGGTTAGGGTTAGGGTTAGGGTTAGGGTTAGGGTTAGGGTTAGGGTTAGGGTTAGGGTTAGGGTTAGGGTTAGGGTTAGGGTTAGGGTTAGGGTTAGGGTTAGGGTTAGGGTTAGGGTTAGGGTTAGGGTTAGGGTTAGGGTTAGGGTTAGGGTTAGGGTTAGGGTTAGGGTTAGGGTTAGGGTTAGGGTTAGGGTTAGGGTTAGGGTTAGGGTTAGGGTTAGGGTTAGGGTTAGGGTTAGGGTTAGGGTTAGGGTTAGGGTTAGGGTTAGGGTTAGGGTTAGGGTTAGGGTTAGGGTTAGGGTTAGGGTTAGGGTTAGGGTTAGGGTTAGGGTTAGGGTTAGGGTTAGGGTTAGGGTTAGGGTTAGGGTTAGGGTTAGGGTTAGGGTTAGGGTTAGGGTTAGGGTTAGGGTTAGGGTTAGGGTTAGGGTTAGGGTTAGGGTTAGGGTTAGGGTTAGGGTTAGGGTTAGGGTTAGGGTTAGGGTTAGGGTTAGGGTTAGGGTTAGGGTTAGGGTTAGGGTTAGGGTTAGGGTTAGGGTTAGGGTTAGGGTTAGGGTTAGGGTTAGGGTTAGGGTTAGGGTTAGGGTTAGGGTTAGGGTTAGGGTTAGGGTTAGGGTTAGGGTTAGGGTTAGGGTTAGGGTTAGGGTTAGGGTTAGGGTTAGGGTTAGGGTTAGGGTTAGGGTTAGGGTTAGGGTTAGGGTTAGGGTTAGGGTTAGGGTTAGGGTTAGGGTTAGGGTTAGGGTTAGGGTTAGGGTTAGGGTTAGGGTTAGGGTTAGGGTTAGGGTTAGGGTTAGGGTTAGGGTTAGGGTTAGGGTTAGGGTTAGGGTTAGGGTTAGGGTTAGGGTTAGGGTTAGGGTTAGGGTTAGGGTTAGGGTTAGGGTTAGGGTTAGGGTTAGGGTTAGGGTTAGGGTTAGGGTTAGGGTTAGGGTTAGGGTTAGGGTTAGGGTTAGGGTTAGGGTTAGGGTTAGGGTTAGGGTTAGGGTTAGGGTTAGGGTTAGGGTTAGGGTTAGGGTTAGGGTTAGGGTTAGGGTTAGGGTTAGGGTTAGGGTTAGGGTTAGGGTTAGGGTTAGGGTTAGGGTTAGGGTTAGGGTTAGGGTTAGGGTTAGGGTTAGGGTTAGGGTTAGGGTTAGGGTTAGGGTTAGGGTTAGGGTTAGGGTTAGGGTTAGGGTTAGGGTTAGGGTTAGGGTTAGGGTTAGGGTTAGGGTTAGGGTTAGGGTTAGGGTTAGGGTTAGGGTTAGGGTTAGGGTTAGGGTTAGGGTTAGGGTTAGGGTTAGGGTTAGGGTTAGGGTTAGGGTTAGGGTTAGGGTTAGGGTTAGGGTTAGGGTTAGGGTTAGGGTTAGGGTTAGGGTTAGGGTTAGGGTTAGGGTTAGGGTTAGGGTTAGGGTTAGGGTTAGGGTTAGGGTTAGGGTTAGGGTTAGGGTTAGGGTTAGGGTTAGGGTTAGGGTTAGGGTTAGGGTTAGGGTTAGGGTTAGGGTTAGGGTTAGGGTTAGGGTTAGGGTTAGGGTTAGGGTTAGGGTTAGGGTTAGGGTTAGGGTTAGGGTTAGGGTTAGGGTTAGGGTTAGGGTTAGGGTTAGGGTTAGGGTTAGGGTTAGGGTTAGGGTTAGGGTTAGGGTTAGGGTTAGGGTTAGGGTTAGGGTTAGGGTTAGGGTTAGGGTTAGGGTTAGGGTTAGGGTTAGGGTTAGGGTTAGGGTTAGGGTTAGGGTTAGGGTTAGGGTTAGGGTTAGGGTTAGGGTTAGGGTTAGGGTTAGGGTTAGGGTTAGGGTTAGGGTTAGGGTTAGGGTTAGGGTTAGGGTTAGGGTTAGGGTTAGGGTTAGGGTTAGGGTTAGGGTTAGGGTTAGGGTTAGGGTTAGGGTTAGGGTTAGGGTTAGGGTTAGGGTTAGGGTTAGGGTTAGGGTTAGGGTTAGGGTTAGGGTTAGGGTTAGGGTTAGGGTTAGGGTTAGGGTTAGGGTTAGGGTTAGGGTTAGGGTTAGGGTTAGGGTTAGGGTTAGGGTTAGGGTTAGGGTTAGGGTTAGGGTTAGGGTTAGGGTTAGGGTTAGGGTTAGGGTTAGGGTTAGGGTTAGGGTTAGGGTTAGGGTTAGGGTTAGGGTTAGGGTTAGGGTTAGGGTTAGGGTTAGGGTTAGGGTTAGGGTTAGGGTTAGGGTTAGGGTTAGGGTTAGGGTTAGGGTTAGGGTTAGGGTTAGGGTTAGGGTTAGGGTTAGGGTTAGGGTTAGGGTTAGGGTTAGGGTTAGGGTTAGGGTTAGGGTTAGGGTTAGGGTTAGGGTTAGGGTTAGGGTTAGGGTTAGGGTTAGGGTTAGGGTTAGGGTTAGGGTTAGGGTTAGGGTTAGGGTTAGGGTTAGGGTTAGGGTTAGGGTTAGGGTTAGGGTTAGGGTTAGGGTTAGGGTTAGGGTTAGGGTTAGGGTTAGGGTTAGGGTTAGGGTTAGGGTTAGGGTTAGGGTTAGGGTTAGGGTTAGGGTTAGGGTTAGGGTTAGGGTTAGGGTTAGGGTTAGGGTTAGGGTTAGGGTTAGGGTTAGGGTTAGGGTTAGGGTTAGGGTTAGGGTTAGGGTTAGGGTTAGGGTTAGGGTTAGGGTTAGGGTTAGGGTTAGGGTTAGGGTTAGGGTTAGGGTTAGGGTTAGGGTTAGGGTTAGGGTTAGGGTTAGGGTTAGGGTTAGGGTTAGGGTTAGGGTTAGGGTTAGGGTTAGGGTTAGGGTTAGGGTTAGGGTTAGGGTTAGGGTTAGGGTTAGGGTTAGGGTTAGGGTTAGGGTTAGGGTTAGGGTTAGGGTTAGGGTTAGGGTTAGGGTTAGGGTTAGGGTTAGGGTTAGGGTTAGGGTTAGGGTTAGGGTTAGGGTTAGGGTTAGGGTTAGGGTTAGGGTTAGGGTTAGGGTTAGGGTTAGGGTTAGGGTTAGGGTTAGGGTTAGGGTTAGGGTTAGGAGGGTTA